>NC_037674.1:49118945-49122215 GCF_003255815.1 Theropithecus gelada
ACCCACAGCCAATATCATACTGAATGGGCAAAACCTGGAAGCATTCCCTTTGAAAACTGGCACAAGACAGGGATGCCCTCTCTCACCACTTCTGTTCAACACAGTGTTGGAAGTTCTGGCTAGGGCAATCAGGCAGGAGAAAGAAAGGGTATTCAATTAGGAAAAGAGGAAGTCAAATTGTCCCTGTTTGCAGATGACATGATTGTATATCTAGAAAACCCCATCATCTCAGCCCAAAGTCTCCTTAAGCTGATAAGCAACTTCAGCAAACTCTCAGGATACAAAATCAATGTGCAAAAATCACAAGCATTCTTATACACCAATAACAGACAAACAGAGAGCCAAATCATGAGTGAACTCCCATTCACAATTGCTTCAAAGAGAACAAAATGCCTAGGAATCCAACTTACAAGGGATGTGAAGGACGTCTTCAAGGATAACTGCAAACCACTGCTCAATGATAAAAGAGGACACAAACAAATGGACGAACATTCCATGCTCATGGATGGGAAGACTCAATATCGTGAAAATGGCCATACTGCCCAAGGTAATTCAATGCCATCCCCATCAAGCTACCAATGACTTTCTTCACAGAATTTGAAAAAACTACTTTAAAGTTCATATGGAACCAAAAAGGAGCCTACATTGCCAAGACAATCCTAAGCCAAAAGAACAAAGCTGGAGGCATCACACTACCTGACTTCAAACTATACTACAAGACTACAGTAACCAAAACAGCATGGTACTGGTACCAAAACGGAGATATAGACCAGTGGAACAGAACAGAGCCCTCAGAAATAATATCACACATCTACAACCATGTGATCTTTGGCAAACCTGACAAAAACAAGAAATGGGGAAAGGATTCCCTATTTAATAAATGGTGCTGGGAAAACTGGCTAGCCATATGTAGAAAGTTGAAACTGGATCCCTTCCTTACACCTAATACAAAAATTAATTCAAGATGGATTAGAGACTTAAATGTTAGACCTAAAATCATAGAAACTCTAGGAGAAAACCTAGGCAATACCATTCAGGACATAGGCATGGGCGAGGACTTCATGTCTAAAACACCAGAAGCAATGGCAACAAAAGCCAAAATTGACAAATGGGTTCTAATTAAGCTAAAGAGCTGCTGCACAGCAAAAGAAACTACCATCAGAGTGAACAGGCAACCTACAGAATGGGAGAAAATTTTTGCAATCTACTCATCTGACAAAGGGCTACAGAATCTACAAAGAACTCAAACAAATTTACAAGAAAAAAACAACCCCATCAAAAAGTGGGCAAAGGATATGAACAGACACTTCTCAAAAGAAGACATTTATGCAGCCAACAGACACATGAAAAAAAGCTCATTGTCACTAGCCGTCAGAGAAATGTAAATCAAAACCACAATGAGATACCATCTCACACCAGTTAGAATGGCGATCATTAAAAAGTCAGGAAACAACAGGTGCTGGAGAGGATGTGGAGAAATAGCAACACATTTACACTGTTGGTGGGAGTGTAAACTAGTTCAACCATTGTGGAAGACAGTGTGGCGATTCCTCAAGGATCTAGAACTAGAAATACCATTTGACCCAGCCATCCCATTACTGGGTATATACCCAAAGGATTATAAATCGTGCTGCTATAAAGACACGTGCACATGTATGTTTATTGTGGCACTATTCACAATAGTAAAGACTTGGAACCAACCCAAATGTCCATCAGTGACAGACTGGATTAAGAAAATGTGACACATATACACCATGGAATACTATGCAGCCATAAAAAGGATGAGTTCATGTCCTTTGTAGGGACATGGATGCAGCTGGAAACCATCATTCTCAGCAAACTATCGCAAGAACAGAATACCAAACACCGTATGTTCTCGCTCATAGGTGGGAATTGAACAGTGAGAACACTTGGACACAGGAAGGAGAATATCACACACCAGGGCCTGTTGTGGGGTGAGGGGAGGAGGGAGGGATAGCATTAGGAGATATACCTAATGTAAAGGACGAGTTAATGGGTGCAGCATACCAACATGGCACATGTATACATACGTAACAAATCTGCACGTTGTGTACATATACCCTAGAACTTAAAGTATAATAATAAATAAATAAATAAATATTTTAAAAAGCATAACCATAATACCCCAAAATTAATAATTCCATAATATTATCAGTGTTCAAATTTCAAGTAGTCTAAGTGTCATAATTCTTTTAAACATGGCCAAAAATTGTGTACCTTTTAATTTTTAGGTTTCCCTGCCGTATTTCCCTGACTTCACCTCACCTCTCTTCCTTGAGGTTTAAGAAATCAGGTTGTTCTACAGAGTTTCTCAGTCTGGATTTTGCTGACCGCCATCTCTGTGGTACAGTTTAATGTGATCCTTTGTGCTCTGTATTTCTTGTGAACTGGTCATTGACTCTAGAGGCTTTGTCAAATTCAGGTTGGATTTTCTTATATTTGCTTTATATATTATCTGGAATATTTCTGTAAAGAAAAACATCACCATATCTATTAGAGGTTACCTAGTGGTGGTTTTTTATAGCAGAGCTAGGATAAATTCTTGATTCTTTCTCTTCATTTACCACTTAAAAAATTAGTTAAGCTGGGCACTGTGGTTCACGCCTGTAATCCTAGCACTTTGGGAGGCCCAGGTGGTTGGATCACTTAAGGTCAGGAGTTTGAGACCAGCCTGGCCAACATAGTGAAACCCCATCTCTACTAAAAAATACAA
This sequence comes from Theropithecus gelada, assembly GCF_003255815.1. Lineage (NCBI taxonomy): Eukaryota > Metazoa > Chordata > Mammalia > Primates > Cercopithecidae > Theropithecus > Theropithecus gelada. Next base: position 49,121,680 of record NC_037674.1, read on the forward strand.
AACTTAGCTGGGTGTGGTGGTGCATGCCTGTAGTTCCCAGCTACTTGGGAGGATAAGGCAGGAGAATCACTTGAACTCATGAGACAGAGGTTTCAGTGAGCCAAGATCGTGCCACTGCACTCCAGTCTGGGTGACAGGAAAAAAAAAAATTGGTTCCCTAGACTCCTTCAGTGTTGAAGGAGGATGTTTTTGCTTTTAACTAGAAGCTTTTAAGATCTTCTTCTGGCCGGGCGCGGTGGCTCAAGCCTGTAATCCCAGCACTTTGGGAGGCCGAGACGGGCGGATCACGAGGTCAGGAGATCGAGACCATCCTGGCTAACACGGTGAAACCCCGTCTCTACTAAAAAATACAAAAAACTAGCCGGGCGCGGTGGCGGGCGCCTGTAGTCCCAACTACTCGGGAGGCTGAGGCAGGAGAATGGCGTGAACCTGGGAGGCGGAGCTTGTAGTGAGCTGAGATCCGGCCACTGCACTCCAGCCTGGGCGGCAGAGCGAGACTCCGTCTCAAAAAAAAAAAAAAAAAAAAAAAAAAAAAA